>NC_081556.1:136589551-136599551 GCF_963082655.1 Stomoxys calcitrans | reverse complement strand
CGGATAAGAACTGCGCCCTCTAGTGGTTCAAGAAGTCAAGATCCAAGATCGGTTTATATGGCAGCTATATCAGGCTATGAACCGATTTGGACCATACTCATCACAGTTTTTGGAAGTCATATCAAAACACCTCGCGCAAAATTTTAGCCAAATCGGATTATAATTGCGCCCTCTAGCGGCTCAAGAAGTAAAGATTCAAGATCGGTATATATGACAGTTATATCAGGCTATTAACCAATTTGGACCATACCCATCGCTGTTTTTGGAAGTCATATCAAAACACCTCACGCAAAATTTTAGCCATATCGGATGATAATTGCGCCCTCTAGCGGCTCAAGAAGTCAATGTCCAAGATCGGTTTATATAGCAGCTATACCAGGTTATGGACCGATTTGGACCTTACTTCGCACAAATGTTGGAAGTGATACCAAAACACCACGTGCAAAATTACAGCCAAATCGGATAAGAATTGCGCCCTCTAGCGGCTCAAGAAATCAAGACCCAAGATCGGTTTATATGGCAGCTATATCAGACTATTAACCAATTTGGACCATACCCATCACTGTTTTTGGAAGTCATATCAAAACACTTCACGCAAAATTTTAGCCAAGTCGGATGATAATTGCGCCCTCTAGCGGCTCAAGAAGTCAAGATTCAAGATCGGTTTATATGGCACCTATACCAGGGTATGGACCGATTTTGACCTTACTTCGCACAGTTATTGGAAGTGATATCGCAATACTACGTTCAAAATTACAGCCAAATCGTATAAGAATTGCGCCCTCTAGTGGCTCAAAAAGTCAAGACCCAAGATCGGTTTATATGGCAGCTATATCAGGCTATGAACCGATTTGGACCATACTCAACACAGGTTTTGGAAGTCATATCAAAACACCTCACGCAAAATTTTAGCCAAATCGGTTGATAATTGCGCCCTCTAGCGGCTCAAGAAGTTAAGATCCAAGATCGGTTTATGTGGCACCTATACCAGGTTATGGACCGATTTTGACCTTACTTCGCACAAATATTGAAAGTGGTACCAAAACACCACGTGCAGAATTACAGTCAAATTGGAAGACAATTGCGCCCTCTAGTGGCTCAAGAAGTCAAGACCCAAGATCGGTTTATATGGATCGATTCATTGGACCGTACTTCTTCAGCAATGTTTCGAATTGTGGTCTATAATTTAACCATGAATCGTCTTGCAAACGAACAACACTTGCAAATTATTGAATTTCGCTATCAAAATGCATGCTCTGTTAAGAAAGTTCATCGTGCGCTTCTTCCATTCAGCGACGAGGCTAATTTTTGGCTCAATGGGTACGTAAATAATCAGAATTGTCGATTTTGGAGTAAAGATCAGCCAGAAGCATTACAAGAGCTAGCAATGCTTTCGGAAAAAGTCATTGTTTAATGAGGTTTATGGGCTGGTGGCATCATTGGACCGTACTTCTTCAAAGATGATGCGAATCGTAACGTAATTGTGAATGATGACCGCTACCTTGAGATGATATCCAACTTTTTTTTTGTCAAAAATGAAAGAGCTTGACTTGCATGATATGTGGTTTCAACAAGACGGTGCCACATGCCACACAGCATGCATAACAATGGTCTTATTGAGAGGGGAGTTCGGTGAATACTTTCTTTCACGTTGGGCGCCTAGATCGTGCGTTTTAACGCCTTTAGTCTGTTTTTTGTGAGACTATGTTAAAGTTCATGTCTATACAGACAAGCCCACTTCAATTTACACATTGGAAGACAACATTGAAGCATGTTTTTATGAGATACCGGCCAAAATGTTGGATAGAGTATGCCAAAATTGGACTTAGCGGATGGATCATCTGAGACGCAGTCACGGTCAACATTTGCATGAAATAATCTTCGAACCTTAAGTAATATGGACCGTACTATCGATTCAAATAAATATTTCATGCATTTTTCTGAATTTTATGTGCCTTCTCCGAAAAGCGTTCCTATAGCTCTTAAAAAATCAGCCTTTCAAAAAAACCTTTGAAAATTTTTTCAAAAAAATAAATATTGGCATAATTGAGATTCCATTGCAGGATTTGACAACATTTTATATGAAAATTGAGGAACTAGCAATTTCTTTTCTTCAAAACTCATTCACCAAACTCTCCTTTGTGTGGTGCATTCGCTTGGTCATTAAGCTCGACTTGAAGAAGTATGGAACAGAAAACCGAATGTAGACAAAATTTTCAATGAAAATTAAATTTCGATTGGATTTAATTGGCTATGACAGAACATTTGTCCCTTTAGCCGAACGTAGAACAGCGTTCCAAGCTCCAAAGAGCGTTCTGCGCTCCTTCTCTAATCCCCGACACCAAGTCTCGAGGTGTCTCTCACCACTTTATCTTTCCATTGGGCTTTTGGTCGTCCCGGTTTGCATGTACCATTGTGTTTGCCTTCAAAAGACTTCTTCGCTGGAGCTTTTTCATTCATTCTGACAACATGACCTAGCCAAAGCAGCGGTCGTTTAACTATGCTAAAGTCGTCATATAGCTCATACAGTTCGTGGTTCATACGACGCCGATACTTTCCAACAATGCAAACAGTTCCATAAATTTTACGAATAATCTTTCTCTCAAACACTCCAAGTACTGCCTCGTCTGATTTCGCCAGTCATGTCTCGGACCATATAACAACACGGAAAGTATGAGTGCCTTGTATAGTGTGACCTTCGTCTGTCGAGAGGTGGCTTTGTCTCTAAACTGCTTACTTAGTCCAAAGTAGCATCTGTTTGCCAGTATTATTCTTCGCTTAATCTCAAAACTGATGTCAATCGTTTCGGTTACGGCGGTGCCGAGGTAGATAAAGTTACTGACTGTCTCAAACTTGTGGTTCCCAACTTTCTCAGTTTTCCTTATCTGACCGGTTGTACAAAGCGTTTTGGGTGTTGATTCCATTGACTTCATTTTGTCCTCAATTACTACCAGACCCATTTTCACTGATTCCCTTTCAATTCTTTCAAAGTCTGCAGTTACTACTTCCAGTGACCGATCCATGATATGAATGTCGTCGCCATAGTCGCCTATGGCATGTGTTGTCATGTAAGTAGTGAGCCACATCTATTCACATCTGCATCTCGTATAATCCCTTCTAGCAGGATATTAAAGAAATCACACGATAAGCTGTCTCTTGTCTAAACCTCGTTTGGTATTAAAGGTTCCGAAAGATTCTTTCCTATTCTTACTGAGGAACGCGTATTAGCAAGTCTCATCGCTGGGATACCAAACTCAGACATAGCTTGAAGTATCTTTGAAAGTATAGGGCTATCGAAAGCGGCTTTGTAGTCAACAAAGAGCTGACAGGTGTTGACTTGTCCTTCTCGGGCCTTTTCCAGGATTTGGCGCAGTGTGAATATCTGTTCTATGGTGGATTTACCAGGTCTAAGGCCGCACTGATAGGACCCAATTATCTAATTGACTTTAGGTTTTAAGCTTTCACTCAGTAAGCTCGAGAGTATCTTGTATCCACCATAGGATGGTGGTATACTAATCTAATTTCTTGCAACTCGCCAACAACTGTGCCGAGCACTGTCTGAATTGGTCTATAACCCGATAAAGCTCCCATATAAACCGACCTCCCAATTTGACTTCTTGAGCTCTTACAAGCCGCTATTTTTGTCCGATTTGGCTGAAATTTTGCATGCGGTGCTCCGTTGACACTTTCACCACTGTTTAATCGGTTTACAACCTGATATAGCTACCATATAAACCGATCTCCCAATTTGACTTATATCCGATTTGGCTGATATCTGGCATGTGGTGTTCCATTATGACTTCCAACAACTGTGCTAAGTTCGGTTTAAATCGGTCTTTAATCCCATATAAACCGATCTCCCGATTTGACTTCTTGAGTCCTTACAAGCCTAAATTTTGGTCCGATTTGGCTGAAACTTAGCGTAGTTCTATTACGACTTTGAACAACCGTGCCAAATACGATCCAAATCAATGTATAACCTTATATAGCTCCCATGTAGACCGGTCTCTCGATCAAGATTGTTCGGTTCCTAGAAGCTTTAGTTTTTGCCGGATTGACAGAGGTTTGGTATGAAATGTAAAATGATGCCTTTCAAGTAAATTTATTTTGTATAAGATTCCGGCCGGCCGAATTTAGCACGCATTTACTTGTTGTCCTTTCTTCTCTCTTTTCATCTGTCTGGCGGAGTGTCCCTCCTCCTTTCAGTCCATCTGGCTGTCTGTCTGTCCATTTGTCTACATTTGCTTACAAAGTACAAATTTCAATTTTCAGCCAGTCGACCCTTAAGAGTATTTGAAATGAAAGAAGTCGGTTCAATCGGTCTCCTATGACTATGGATATTATGGTAAATTTCATAGAATGTAGTCAATATTGAACCGATCCTCACGAATTTTGATCTCTGCTACTGTCTTGTGATTATTGACTGTTTCTGGTGAGTTTTTTTCAAAATCAGCCAATGTGTTTGTGTTCGCCAATAACCGAAAAATTAAAAAAAAAAAAAAATATTGGGTTGCCCAAAAAGTAATTGCGGATTTTTCATATAGTCAGCGTTGACAAATTTTTTCACAGCTTGTGACTCTGAAATTGCATTCTTTCTTCTGTCAGTTATCAGCTGTTACTTTTAGCTTGCTTTAGAAAAAAAAGTGTAAAAAAAAGTATATTTAATTAAAGTTCATTCTAAGTTTTATTAAAAATGTATTTACTTTCTTTTAAAAAATCCGCAATTACTTTTTGGGCAACCCAATATATATTATCATGGCAACCCCAAAATAATCGCCCAAAAGTATGCTTTAATATTTTATGAAATTTATGATATGAAAAATCGTTCAATTAGTCTTCTTGTTGCAAATGTTTAAGGTAAGGTAAACATTCCGCCACTGCTATGACGGAACACCCATTGTTAAATGCAGGGATTGACTTGGAATTCCTTCCGAATAATAGTTAGCCACATCCATCTAGCAAAAAAATCCTTTTTAAGGGTTTTAGACTCCTAATCGGCTAATTGGTATATATGACATCTATATCTAAATATGGTCCGATATGGACAATATTCAGTTTGATTATCAGAGTCCATCCGTCTTTAGAAATAGCAATTTTGATTGGCTGACCATATAACTTTGTACAGGTAGACCTAAGTCTTTTATTTTTTATACAATTTTCTCCAATTTAAATTTTTTAGCCAATTTCAGCGAAATTGGGCATATAGGAATTGCTTATTCAAAAAATTATATCTTTAAATATTAACTTTAAAACAAAGCATTGAAAGCAAAGAAAGTGCGTTTAGTTTTTGTTTGTGAACATTTTTATCTCAAAACTTGGAAAATTATATTAAAAATCTTTCAAGATAGAACCAATATTTTAATGTACCCACCCCCACAGGATTGGGGATATCGCAAATGGGCCATATCGGTTAAGATTTGGATATAACTCCCATATAAAGAGGTCCTTCGACACTTCTGGTCCTTCGACACTACTGTTCTGATATAATTGTGAAAAATATGGTAGGAAATGGTCTATAACCTAATATAGATCCCATATAAACCGGCTTGAAATTTTGACCTGAAACTTGAGATGTGATGGTCTGGCATGAATTCCAAAAATCGCCCGAATCAGTCTATATGGTGATAAAGCTCACATATAAACCAATCTCCTGATTTGACATCTTGAGCCCCTGGGAGCCGCAATTGTTATTTGATTGAGCTATAATTTTGCTTGCTGCTACGACTTCCAACAGTCGTGTCATGTATGTCATGTTGAAATCGGTCTATAACCCAGTATAGCTTCCATCTAATCCAAACCCCTGATTAGACATCTAAGGCCCCTAGAGGCTTAAATTTTTGCCTCATTTGGCAGAAAATTTTAGCAGAATCCAAGGTGGTGGGTTCCCAAGATTCAGCGCGGCCGAACTTAGCACATTTTTATACTCTTCACCATAGGATGTGGGTATACTAATTCCGTCATTCCGTTCGTAACAAATCGAAATATTGATCTGAGACCCAACGACATATATATATACTTGATCGTCTTAACATTCCAAGTCGATTTAGCCATATCCGTCCGTCTGTCTGTCGATGGCACGCCAACTTTCGAAGGAGTACAGCTATGTGCTTGAAATTTTTGATAAGTAATTCATATTAATGCTGGTCGTTTGGGATTGTAAATGGATCAAATTGGTCCCTTTTTTGGTATAACTCCCATATATAAACCAATCTCGGATCTTAGCTTCTTGAGCCGCTAGAGGGCGCAATTATTACCCGATTTGGCTGAAATTTTGCATGAAGTGTTTCGGTGTGTGTGTTTAGTATGGCTCAAAACCCTTCATAACCTGATATACTCTTATATAAACCGATCTCGGATCTTGACATCCTGAGCCACTAGAGGGCGCAATTATTATCCAATTTGGCTGAAACTTTGAGTGAGGTGCTTTGGTTTGACCATCAACAACTTTGTCAAGTATGATTCAGATGGATTCATAACCTGATATAGCTCCCATATAAACCGATTTCGGATCTTGACTTCTTGAGCCGCTAGAGGGCGCAATTATTATCCCATTTGTCTAAAATATTGCATGAAGTATTTTGTTCCAACTTCTAACAACTGCGCCAAGTATGGTGCAAATCGGTTATTAATCAGATAAAGCTCCCATACAATCCAATCTCGGATCTTGACTTCGTGAGCCGCTAGAGGGCGCAATTATTATTATTCAATTTGGCTGAAACTTTGCGTGAAGTGTTTTGGTTTGACCATCAACAACTATGTGAGGTATGATCCAAATCGGTTTATAACCTGATATAGCTCCCATATAAACCGATTTAGGATCTTGAAATCTTGAGCCGCTAGAGGGCGCAATTATTATCCACTTTAGCTGAAATTTAGCATGAAGTGTTTCAGTTTGAACATCAATAAATGTGTTAAGTATGGCTCAAATCCCTTCATAACCTGACATAGCTCCCATATAAACCGATTTCAGATCTTGGCTTCTTGAGCCGATAGAGGGCGCAATTATTATCCGATTTGGTTGAAAATTTGCGTGAAGTGTTTTGGTTTGACCATTAACAACTTTGTCAGGGATGATCCAAATCGCTTTATAAACTGATATAGCTCCCACACAAACCAATTTCGGATCTTGACTGCTTGAGCCGCTAGAGGTGTTTCAGTTTAACCATCATTAAATGTGTTAAGTATAGCTTAATTCCGTTCATAACCTGATATAGCTCCCACATAAACCGATTTCGGATCTTGACTTATTGAGCCGCTAGAGGGCGCAATTATTATCCTATTTCTCTAAAAATTTTGCATGAAGCGTTTCGTTCTAACTTTTAACAGCTGCGCCAAGTATGGTGCAAATCGGTTAATAACCAGATGTAGCTCCCATATAATCCAAACTCGTATCTTGACTTCGTGGGCCTCTAGAGGGCGCAATTATTATCTTATTTAGCGAAAATTTTCCATAAAATGTTTCGGTTTGACCGTCAATAACTGAGCCAAATATGGCCTAAATCGGTTCACAATCTGATATAACTCCAATTTTAACCGATCTCCCGGTAAAGATAGTGAGTTAATTATTTTTTAGCCTCTAGAGGGAGCAATTCTTATCCGATTTGGCTGAAATTTTGCACAACGACTTTTTGTATGACCTTTAACATACGTGGCCTGAATCAGTATATAACCTGACATATCTCCCATATAAAAAGATCTCCCGAATTTTATTGCTTGAGCCACTATAGGGCGAAATTCAATTCGAAGAAGGGCAATTCTTATCCGATTTGGCTGAAATTTTCCACAATGAATTCCTTTTTGGTTTCCAACAGCCAAGTATGACTCCAATCGGTTATTTAACTTGGTATAGCTGAAATAGCATAGCAATTCTTATCCTTTATCCTTTGTTTGTCTATACAGAGGTATCGGCCAAAGAACTTGACAATTGAAATCCATGGTGGAGGGTATATAAGATTCGGCCCGGCCGAACTTAGCACGCTTTTACTTGTAACCCTTTAATTCATTTGCGGGGTCAATTTTCCTATTCCATTGTACTGGGTTGCCAAAAAAGTAATTGCGGATTTTTCATATAGTCGGCGTTGACAAATTTTTTCACAGCTTGTGACTCTGTAATTGCATTCTTTCTTCTGTCAGTTATTAGCTGTTACTTTTAGCTTGCTTTAGAAAAAAAAAGTGTAAAAAAAGTATATTTGATTAAAGTTCATTCGAAGTTTTATTAAAAATGCATTTACTTTCTTTTAAAAAAATCCGCAATTACTTTTTGGGCTACCCAATATAATCAAAGTGGACCAACACTTCAACCTTGTTGTTTAATTTGTTTGAAAATTTCTGGATTTAGCGGCACACGCTACCTCACTATCTTTACCGGAATTAAGATAGATATCTATGTTGTTGTTGTTGTTGTAGCAGTGTGTTCTACACTGAGGCGGCAGCCCTTGCCGATGAAGAACTTCATCGGGTCAATCCGGTACGTACAACCGGCTGCCTTGGGATTGTGGATATCTATGTTGACACCAACGGTAGCTCAGTATTCACAGTTAATGAGGGAAGAATCAAGATTGGCCTCAAATTTGTCTAAGATATGTTACTTGATATCCATCATCCCCTATGTTACCAAATCCTTATCCAGTTTGGGTAAAATTTTGTATATCAAACCCCCTAAAAAATGTTCCAATTAGATTTATAACCTGATCTAGCTGTCGTACAAAGCTATCTTCCAATTTCACTTCATAGGCAACTACATCTTATCACAAGATTTAAAATTTTTAAGAGTGCTAACGCACTTTTACTTTTTGAATCGAGGTAACCCACCCCATCATAGACTAAAAAACCAATTTTTCTAATAAAACACTCTAGGAACTCTGGTCGTACAAACCTCCCTTTCTCATCCACGTGACAGCCACAAGCCACACATTTATTTTTTAAAAAGAAACTTTATATGTCAGGGATTTTTTGTGTTCTCCTACAGCCGTTTTATTATATTGATGATGTTCATCCATTCGTTATTCTTGTGAGACAGTTTTGACATCTTTTTTATATGGGCGGTTATGTCATTGACATATGTCACTATTTATACAAGCGGCTTGTCCCACTCAAATATTGAATATTACGCATATGTTTTTTAACAAAAAGGATATTCTTCAGTTAGGTATTTCATATAAAGAAAATATTTTTATTTTATTTTCAAAAAAAAGTTCAATTTAAACTTTGTATTCAAAATTTGTATACCTTTGTGATAAGCAACAATTGTCAAAATTTTTTTATGGTTTATATTTTCTTTTTGTTTATATGATTATTAAATTGCATCGCATATTCACGTACATATTTTATTCTTAGGTAAATAGACAAAAAAAAATTCACTATCACATCAAGCATCCAAGATAAATCCATCAAAAAATGGAAAGCAAAACAACATGAAGAATGTTGTTGGCTTATCTGCAGCGCTAACAAAAACAAATGTCAACAGATAAAATGGAATTTCAGCATTAACAAGATTAGTTTGTTACTTTATAAAATTCCCCCATGTGTTGTGATTCCTTTTTTCTGCGTTCTGGTTAGCTTGGCTGGGATGCTGTGATGTTGTGGTGTTATCACAACAGAAACAAAATGTTTGCAATCATGCACACACACACAAGCAGACAATTTGCTCTTCATCCACAGAGATGACTTTCACATTAGCAGCAAGAGTGAAAGATGAGGAGGATATTTGAGTTTGGGCACATATGGCACCATAGATACCCTACTTAACCTTTGAAACATTTATGCAAGATCAGAATGGTGTAAAAAATGGAAGATGAATCCCTTTAACTAAGTTTGTCCTAAGTCACATTAGATAAATGTGACTCAGTTGTGGAAGAGAGAGGTTAGAGGAATGTAAAGGAATCCCATTCAACTAACCTTGTCTCTCTTTTCAACAAGCGGCAATTTGTTAAATGAGAAATTGAACTATGTTAACATTTTCTTCCAATTGTTCGCCATTGCGTATACTTATTGGCATGTT